>NC_137762.1:2500-5000 GCF_963264785.1 Psittacula echo
CCTAACCCTAACCCTAACCCTAACCCTAACCCTAACCCTAACCCTAACCCTAACCCTAACCCTAACCCTAACCCTAACCCTAACCCTAACCCTAACCCTAACCCTAACCCTAACCCTAACCCTAACCCTAACCCTAACCCTAACCCTAACCCTAACCCTAACCCTAACCCTAACCCTAACCCTAACCCTAACCCTAACCCTAACCCTAACCCTAACCCTAACCCTAACCCTAACCCTAACCCTAACCCTAACCCTAACCCTAACCCTAACCCTAACCTAACCCTAACCCTAACCCTAACCCTAACCCTAACCCTAACCCTAACCCTAACCCTAACCCTAACCCTAACCCTAACCCTAACCCTAACCCTAACCCTAACCCTAACCCTAACCCTAACCCTAACCCTAACCCTAACCCTAACCCTAACCCTAACCCTAACCCTAACCCTAACCCTAACCCTAACCCTAACCCTAACCCTAACCCTAACCCTAACCCTAACCCTAACCCTAACCCTAACCCTAACCCTAACCCTAACCCTAACCCTAACCCTAACCCTAACCCTAACCCTAACCCTAACCCTAACCCTAACCCTAACCCTAACCCTAACCCTAACCCTAACCCTAACCCTAACCCTAACCCTAACCCTAACCCTAACCCTAACCCTAACCCTAACCCTAACCCTAACCCTAACCCTAACCCTAACCCTAACCCTAACCCTAACCCTAACCCTAACCCTAACCTAACCCTAACCCTAACCCTAACCCTAACCCTAACCCTAACCCTAACCCTAACCCTAACCCTAACCCTAACCCTAACCCTAACCCTAACCCTAACCCTAACCCTAACCCTAACCCTAACCCTAACCCTAACCCTAACCCTAACCCTAACCCTAACCCTAACCCTAACCCTAACCCTAACCCTAACCCTAACCCTAACCCTAACCCTAACCCTAACCCTAACCACCCTAACCCTAACCCTAACCCTAACCCTAACCCTAACCCTAACCCTAACCCTAACCCTAACCCTAACCCTAACCCTAACCCTAACCCTAACCCTAACCCTAACCCTAACCCTAACCCTAACCCTAACCCTAACCCTAACCCTAACCCTAACCCTAACCCTAACCCTAACCCTAACCCTAACCCTAACCCTAACCCTAACCCTAACCCTAACCCTAACCCTAACCCTAACCCTAACCCTAACCCTAACCCTAACCCTAACCCTAACCCTAACCCTAACCCTAACCCTAACCCTAACCCTAACCCTAACCCTAACCCTAACCCTAACCCTAACCCTAACCCTAACCCTAACCCTAACCCTAACCCTAACCCTAACCCTAACCCTAACCCTAACCCTAACCCTAACCCTAACCCTAACCCTAACCCTAACCCTAACCCTAACCCTAACCCTAACCCTAACCCTAACCCTAACCCTAACCCTAACCCTAACCCTAACCCTAACCCTAACCCTAACCCTAACCCTAACCCTAACCCTAACCCTAACCCTAACCCTAACCCTAACCCTAACCCTAACCCTAACCCTAACCCTAACCCTAACCCTAACCCTAACCCTAACCCTAACCCTAACCCTAACCCTAACCCTAACCCTAACCCTAACCCTAACCCTAACCCTAACCCTAACCCTAACCCTAACCCTAACCCTAACCCTAACCCTAACCCTAACCCTAACCCTAACCCTAACCCTAACCCTAACCCTAACCCTAACCCTAACCCTAACCCTAACCCTAACCCTAACCCTAACCCTAACCCTAACCCTAACCCTAACCCTAACCCTAACCCTAACCCTAACCCTAACCCTAACCCTAACCCTAACCCTAACCCTAACCCTAACCCTAACCCTAACCCTAACCCTAACCCTAACCCTAACCCTAACCCTAACCCTAACCCTAACCCTAACCCTAACCCTAACCCTAACCCTAACCCTAACCCTAACCCTAACCCTAACCCTAACCCTAACCCTAACCCTAACCCTAACCCTAACCCTAACCCTAACCCTAACCCTAACCCTAACCCTAACCCTAACCCTAACCCTAACCCTAACCCTAACCCTAACCCTAACCCTAACCCTAACCCTAACCCTAACCCTAACCCTAACCCTAACCCTAACCCTAACCCTAACCCTAACCCTAACCCTAACCCTAACCCTAACCCTAACCCTAACCCTAACCCTAACCCTAACCCTAACCCTAACCCTAACCCTAACCCTAACCCTAACCCTAACCCTAACCCTAACCCTAACCCTAACCCTAACCCTAACCCTAACCCTAACCCTAACCCTAACCCTAACCCTAACCCTAACCCTAACCCTAACCCTAACCCTAACCCTAACCCTAACCCTAACCCTAACCCTAACCCTAACCCTAACCCTAACCCTAACCCTAACCCTAACCCTAACCCTAACCCTAACCCTAACCCTAACCCTAACCCTAACCCTAACCCTAACCCTAACCCTAACCCTAACCCTAACCCTAACCCTAACCCT